>NC_045140.1:13707535-13717632 GCF_008831285.2 Nymphaea colorata
ATATGCTGACCATCAATGCTTAAGTAATCCAATATGATTAGAGTGTTCAAAATTCTGCATGGTAATGTGTTCTTGGGTAGTTGAACTTACTGGTTTTGAGAATTGTAATCAAGATGGAATCCAAGAGAAACTACTTGAATATGTTTTGATATGACAAATCTTTTGTTGATAAATAAAAAACACCAAATATGTTTTATGCTATAACGCATGATAGTGCAAGCGGAGTTTGATAGTTGGCTGTGTCCCGGGAGGTTATGGGGTGGCATGAGCTCATTGTAGCTGCCCATTTATTCATCTACACCAGACTGCCCACAAGGTATTGGGTGGCACAAGGGCCCATAATTTTGAATCTGTTTGTGATGGAGAAAGAGGCGTCTCCTGGTCCCTCAAAACGAGTGCCTAGAGGGGCCGGTCTACCACTTGGGCTAAGGCTGGGTGGTTGGACCATGATGCAACAACAGTGATCTCAGATATCTTAAGAGTCTTCACTACTAGTTACCCTCAGTCTTTTGGACTACCTAGTGAAGATTGGTTCTGTTTTGCTGTGTTTGTGACCACAGGGATTTCTGCTGATACTCGTCACTATGACCATGATTGGTAGTTGTTAGATTATCAGTGTATCTTTGCAATACACAAGGATTTGTGTTACAAGATTTCAGCTCATAGGGGGGTAGTTTTGAGCTGTCTACTAGCTTTTGGTTTGATACAACCGTATATCTATCGTGTCGAACCATGCTTCACCTTAGGTTGGATATTTCCAAACTTTGAGAAATATGACCAATTTTCCTTCTATTTCTACAAATAGATCTTGATTGACTGATGACTTTAGGATTGGACTCCCTCAGTTTTACGATGAAGTAGAATTAGCAATCTAGGCATTGAGTCAAGCCTCAAATATTTTTGTAGTTGTTGTCATTTGAGTCGATGTATTTTGATTTGGGATCTAGATAGATTTTTGAGATGTCCTTCATTGTTTGCATTTGTTTTGTTTTGGTCATTGCTTAAGATTTGATTTGGCTTTTAAGACTTAAATGTTCATTTTCATTATTTGTCTTCATTTAAAAAAAAGATTGGTGTCAAAACTTGGGTCATGACAACTTTGATATCAGAGCCAATGCCTAGAATATGTGTCCAATGCCTAGTGCTAGACGTGAAAAGAAAAACAAGAAAAGTGACGAGCCTAGGGTACAAGGGTGTTTGTATATTAAGTTTGAGCAAAAACCTAAAGATTTGAGGCAACATAGAATTATGTTTGGATATGAACATAAAGAAAATATGTTCATGATGTTCCCCTTGAATGTGTAGTTTAGATGGCATGCACTCGAGGTTGAAACACGAGGGGTAGAGGTCATAGCCCTCACAATGTTGGAGATCAAATTGCAGACAACGGCCTTTTTGGTTTCGGAGCACTATTGGGAGACATCTAGCAGCAGCAAGAGTTCACCATGCACACTCTAGTGACATCTCAGGGCTGATGCATGATCTTGTACAAAGTACTTCTTCTGGCAGAAGAAGTGTAGTGACTGACAAAATCAAGAACCATGAAGCCAATGGCATAACACAAAGAATTTTTGAATCTATATCCACCAAAGTTCAATGGAAAGGGTATTGCAGATGATCCTGAGGAGTGGTTGAAGGAGATTGAGAAAATCTTCACTACTCTAAATGTGCTCGATGATAAGAAGGTTCAATTTGGAACCTTCACTATAAAGGTTATGAAGAGGAGTGGTGGCAGACACAGTGCAAAGTGAAGTTCATAGAATGAGAGAAAACATTGAGGGATTTCAAGGGCACATTTAAAAATGCCTACATTCTAGCTTTCACACGACAAAGGTGTATGGAAAGATTCTTGGAATTGGAGCAAGGGAGCATGAGCTTACATAAATATGTGGTCAAATTCTGATACTTGGAGAAATATTGTCCACATACTTACACTACAGACACGGATAGAAGTATACAAATTTGTGAAAGGACATGAAGATGGGTTGAGGATGAAGGTGATGGGTAGTCGTCCAATAGATTTCGATGATGCCATTGATGTGGCTACATGCTTTGAAGCATTGTTATCACTGGCGTAGCGTATCACGTATCGGTCAGGCCAACCTATACGCCGTATCGTAACGTATCGTAAACGTATTGTAACGTATCGTAAAATTAATTTTTTAATTTTTAAAAAATATTAAAAAATAATAAAAAATTCCAAAAAATTATAAAAATTCCAAAAAAATCCGAAAAACAAGTAAAAATAAAAACAAATTAGGAAAAATGTATTTAAAGGAACATTCATCATTCATGTATATGATTATGAAGTATGAAGTATGAACTATGAAGTATGAACTATGAACTATGAACAACACATTCCAAAATAAGAAATCAGACATTCAAAATAACATAATAAGCAGCTGAACAGAATTCGATTACATCACAATTCATAAGTTCAAAAGTGAAAACATATAGTTATCAATCATGATTCATTCAATTCAAGTTTTGACAACAACAATCCTCGTCAATCGTCATTTCCATCATCATCTTCATGATCATCTTCATTTTGTTCATTAAGTGCTTCTATCCCCTCTGTTGGAAATGGAATGTCACCAACATTCCATTGCTCTCCAGCCTCTCCTTCAATAATCTCTGCTACTCCTTCAAGGTTCAAAAAATCAAGATCGTCCTCAAGGTCATCAAGTATTACAGATTGTTCTTCTTCAACCCAAGAATCTAATATACCAAAATGGTCAATGTTGATAGGATCATATTGAGTGTGATGCTTCCTCGTAGATGTTGTTTCTAATTGCCTAACAAGAGAAACTCGCGAACAAAGTAGCATGGAGGAAAAAAACATAACGGAGAGGCGGCTTATTGCAGCAAGCACGTATTCAGTCAGAATCCATGCATCAGGCTTTTTCGTCTTCGCAAGCAAATGGGTCAATTCAATGTAGAGTAGACCTGTAGGCAGTCAAGAAAAGACAAAATGTTAGAAATTAAAATATATATTAGAATTTGCTATTTTGCATAACAAATGTTTACCTTTGTCTCAACTTCATATTATAACGAACATAAACAAGGTCATTCAACCTTTTATGTTCCAACCTAAATACACTCCAATTTCTTTCACATCCAGTTGCACTACATGTTTGGCCGAGGATTCTAATTGCAAGCTTCCTTAATTCTGAGCAATCAGGCCCAAACCTTTCCCGCCACAAATCTAATAACAGATGGAAAGTAAAAATTAGATAGAATAAATATACGAGAAGGTAGAAGCTAAACAACAAATAAAATAAACCAAAAAGTATAAAGTCTCTTTTTCTAATACCTGGACGCATAGTTGACATGCATCGAATTGCTGTGTCTCTCCCCATGCTACCAAAAGCCGTATCATATTTGTTGATCGACATATGGATAGCGTCTTGTTCTTTATAATCACTTACTAATACCTCAACACAATCCAACATGCCATACTCGACATCTCTCTCCTTTTTAAAAGTGAGAAGATATCTAATAGCAGGATTTAGGTAGTAGGCTGCTACATGAAGTGGATGATGAAGTTGTCCAGACCACCTTTCATCTATAATCTTCCATATTGGCATGTACAACTTTTTTTTCCCCTTCATATTATTCTCTAACGGCCTCCTTGGCTCTATCCATAGACTAGTATAAATATCCAATAGAAGGCCTATCTTCACTATCAACTAATCTGAGGACTTTCACTAGAGGTACACAAATCTTCAATAAGTGCACACATGATTCCCAAAAGTCAGCATCGAAGATGGTATCCACAACTGTCATAGCCTTTCTTTTATAGGCATGTGTATATTCAGCCTAATCATCACTTGAAAACATCTGCTTGAGAGGAGTTCTTTGCTTGACTATACCCTGCACAGTCAAAACATTTGTAGCAAACCGTGTTTGTGCAGGTCGAATCAATTCAGCCCCATTTGTGAATTTTCTCATCAAATTCAAGACATAAGCATGATTATAAATAAACTTCGTGATTTCTTGGCATCTTTGAACTGTCAACTTCATATCATCTCTTTCAGCAAGATCCTGAAGCATAAGATTTATACAGTGAGCAGTACATGAACTCCAATAAAATGTCCTATATCGTGCTGCTAACATTTCACCTGCAGCTTTATAATTTGCTGCATTATCAGTAATAAATTGCACGACATTTTGAGCCCAACTTCTTGTATAACTTTATCAAAAAGCTCAAACAAAACATCAACAGTCTTAGGAGTATCAGACAAATCAACAGATTTTAAGAACATAGTACCAAGGAGGCAATATACAAGGAAGTTTACCAATGTTCTGTTCTTGATGTCTGTCCACCCATCTGCCATTACACTGCATCCTGTAGCTTTCCAGCTCAATTTCAGTTCATCACAATATGCCTTGACATCTCTAACTACATTGTTGAGAATTTTACCTCGCAATTTATGAAAAGAGGGCATTTTATACCCACGACCTACAGTAGCAATCGCATCTGCTATAGCCTGAAAATGAAAAGAGTTTGCTGCATTGAAGGGAATGGATGCGTCATAGAACCACCTTCCTATGGTTTCATCTGCTGCTTCAACAATATCTTTTGAACACATGGCTGTACGAATCTCAGGCTGAGCACCAACAACAGTATAATTGGGAAAAAAAATTCTTGATCGAACCAGACATATTACTTGACTTCATAGTAGGTACTCTACCGACACCAGTACGACCCCCACTCCTGCCATGTCCTCGTAAACCTGTACTTGCACTTGCACTTGCACTTGCACCTCTTCTTTTTTTGGTTGCAGTTGAAGAACCACCTGTATGCATAATGTCTTTCCCTTTAGCTGTTCCCAAATTGACACCAACATGTTCTTCTTCAAGCTCAATGTCTTCACCTTCACTTTCTTCCTGTGCATGTGGGTCCCCATATCCTTCCTCTGCATCTTGCATTTCTTTTTCAATCCTATTTGCTTTCACTGCATTAAAAAGCTCCATACACTGGTGCTTTACATACGCTGGCAATGGGTTCTCTTGGGAGCCATTGCAAGCAGCCACATCACTGTGTGTACTAGCTATATGGTTTTTAAAGCGAGAGATCCCTCCTGATATGATTTGCTTACAATAATTACACTTAACCCTTAACCTATCTTTAGGATTCACCCTTGTACACCACTGCCATGCTGGATCCGACATTATATCTTTACAAAATAAGTAAAACATACAAATAAATGCAGGAAATAAGAGAAATGAATGATTCAACGACAAAAATGAGTTATTTCTTACCTTCTTGGTGTCTGAAACCAAAAAACCCTCTTTATCCAAGCTTCCCACCGTCCCGAGACTCCCCACAACAAGAAATAAAGCTTCTTCACCGGCAAATCTTGATGCAAATGGAGAAAATCTCTCCCTCCCACGTCTCTTGTAGTGTTTAGAAACAATAGAAGAGAGAGAGAGGAGCATAGGTTTTAAAAAGAAGACGCAAAAAGGGGCTGTCGTGCCCCCTTTTCATTTTAACCCCGTATCATACGATACGGTGCCCGTATCGTGCGATGCGGGCGATACGCGTGCGATACTCACGCGTATCGTGCGTATAACTCGTATCGTATCATTTATGTTGATATGGACGACACGTATCGTACGATACGCGTCCGTATCATACGATACAGATAACATTGCTTTGAAGAGGATTCAGACAACAATCATGGAATAGGCAAGAAGCATGAAGTCTTCAAACTAAGGCAAAAGGAGAACCAGATCAAGAGGATCCATAGTGATAGAGTGAAGCTTGAGGAGAAGTTCAAAAAGCAAAGATCGTCACCATGTAGGAGGGATGATGAGTGTCCCAAGTGTCATCTTCAACACCTTGGTGAACCATGCTACTGAGATACATGAGTGTGTTTATATTGAGGTACAAAGGGACACTTCATTCGAAAATGTCCAAAGAAGAAAGTGGCAGAGCAAAAATTGAGGAAGGGGCAGCCAACCTCTAGAGAAGAAGGTACCAGACGAGTCTGTGCTACCACTATAGAGGATCTGAAATTCAATGATTTCATTAAAGATATAGTTTTTGTAAATTCTCATTGGGTGAATGTTCTTTTTGACTCTGGAGCAACACATTTTTTTATTTCAAAGAGATTTGTTGAATTATTAGAAGTAGAAGAAAAGAACATGCCATATGAATTGCTAGTTCGTACACTAGTAGGAAACAAAGATACCTACATAACATATGTAGAATACGTCAAAATATAGGGATACTTGCTACCAGCTAAGTTAGTGGTGATGAACATGGAGGGGTATCATGTGATTTGAGGCATGGATTGGTTATCCACCACTATGTGAACATTGACTGCACGAAAAATAAATTGAAGATCTGTATGCAAAAGGATCAAAATGTCAAATTTGGAGTGAAGAAACTTCAGAGTGAAGGAAGGATGATCATCTTATCAATCAAAGAAATAAAATACATGAAGGCGGGTGCATAACATATTTGGTAAATATGAAAGCAACATGAGTAAATTAGTACCTATTGAGGGAGTAATAGTGAATAATTATGTAGATGTGTTTTTTGATGACTTGCCAGGGTAACCACCGAAGAGAGGTGTGGAGTTTGTGATTGAATTGATACCTATAACAACTCCTATATCTAAAGCTCCATACCATATGTCACTGACAAAATTAAAAGAGCTAAAGAAATAGATTCAAGACATAGCAAGTAAGGGATTTATATCACCAAGTGTTTTGCCTAGGGGAGCAGCAGTTCTATTTGTGAAAAAGAAAGATGGTTCAATGTGATTATTCATTGATTATCGAACGTTGAATAATGTCACAATCAAGAACAATACCCATTGCCAAGAATTGAAGATTTATTCAATCAAATGAAAAATGGAAAAGTTATTTTCTAAAGTTAACCCGAGATCAGGATACTATCAATTACGGATTAAGGAAGAAGACATTCCCAATATTACTATTGTCATTCTAGGATCTAATTCCTTAAAACTCTTTTGGAGTAAATGTTGTGTGATATCTTCAAGCATTGTCGACTGTAGTTGCTGAAAGTTCTTTGACTCATTTGTGAAATAGCCTATTCATGGGAATATTTACTCTGCAGAAAACAAGTTCTGTAACAATTCTATTATTCTAATGAACACATTTTTTCTAAGGTTTTAACTATAAAATACTTTTATTAAATTATAGGTCTTTGCCTCAACCTGGCAAATGTGTTATGGGAATGAGGAAAACCATATTCATAGAGGTTAACAAACCAAGATATTGTAACATCGAGCAGGCATACTGTATTGTTTATGTATTTGTGAATCCCTCCCTCTAGTGGCAAGGATGAGAAATCCTCTCAGGATTGTATTGCATATGTGCTGCAGCAGTCGGGAGACAAAGTGTGTGGGCTGACTAAAAGCCTTAAACTATTATAAGATAATGTGAAAACATTGGATGGCAGTTGTCACTTCATTTCTTGTATGCCTAGCAATGCTTTTAATGATTCATTACTTTGTTCCTGAAGTCTATCAACACTAATCATCAAATAGCGTTATGCCACATTTGTTTCCATCTCCAAAGCAAGCTTATAAGGACTTCTCCCCCATTAACTCTCTCTCTCCCTCTTTCTCTCTTGTGCACACACACACAACTCAAGAACATGCATGTTGGGAGGTGGGAGAGTGGATGCCATTTGGGCAGGGGCCACTATTTTTTGTCTGTGTGTCTGTTTGCATACATGCATGTCTATATTGATCCATTGAAACACTGCCTGTTGTGATAATGTAAGCCACCAAGCGTAGACTTCTGGAGTGTTTCTGCTGAATCATAAAGTGCCCCTTTTCCACCAGGAGCACACAAATAACTTAACCCATGAAACATGTGTCAGACTAGTTCTATCAGTACACTTTGCTGGTTAAGTTTCATTCTGGACAAAGCCAGTTCAGGCATTTGCTCAGCAGCTCAGCTAATGATTATTTAATATTACTAGATATAATGAACTATTATTGATTCACAGAGTTGGCTCTAATGCCTTGGAATGCAGACATGAGGGTTTTACTTAACCATATGTTAATTTAGTTTCCAAATCCATATGGAACCTGTTTTACCCATTTTGATTGACTTTGAATTGAATGCCTTCTGCATATAAATCCTTTGTAGTTCATGTTGACTTTTAGATGTGATTTTTTAACCCATATGCTTTGATAAACTTGACCGGCTTGCATCTTCTATTCTCCGTCTTATGCAAAAAGTAAACCATAGAATTTATGAATTTTAGGCCTCCAAATTGTCTTTTCTTCTTGAGTATGGGCCCAAGCTAAAGGAGGATTATATTATGGTGAAACATCTGCCTAAGATTCAGAAGGATGATGTTGTTTATGCCCTCTGTTTGATTGTTACAATAATAAATGGCAAAAGGTACAGATTTAGGGGTTCTTCTTTTTCCTCCTGGTGCTAATAATTGTGATTTGACGGTACTTTCATCCTTGCTATAAATCTTTGATCTAATTAGAGCACTTTTTATAAACTCTCTTTAACTAGCTCCAAGTTTCTGGTCCTCCACAAGTTGCCTTCTTGTATTATACTGCTTCTAGAACAAAAAATGGCTCTTTTCTGTTCCATATGTTCATATGGCACATGTATGAGCCGTACGACTGATCATCTTTATCATGTTATGCTGTTCCTGGAGTTTGGGAATCAAGTTGATGTAAGAATGGAGAAATATTCTTGAGGCTAAAAACTTTCCACTTATGCCTTAAATAAATAAGCTTGAGCTGAACTACAAAGCTTATATAGTTCAATGAACATAAGTGCATGATTGTTCTCATTGTGAGCTCCAAAACTTCTCCACTCAGTAAAACATACGTGGGTAAGTGTTCTTAGTACTACTGCAGGTCTAGAAGAACTCATAAAAATGACTTTTTCCTCATTTGTATTGCAGATTCAACGGATTTGTTCGCCCCTCTTGGTTGCCAAGGGAGGCTTTATACAGAGGAGAAGAAGGGTTCAAACCACTTTCTTAACTCACCTTGAAAGCTCACTTAAGACTTTTGGGACTTGTAAAATGGATTAAATAAGGTTTAATGATCCTAGTTGACAACACCTAGCTCATTTACACGAGCTAGGTGGGCTGGGCTTGGCATGGTGTACCTTGGTTCAGAACTAGCTGCCCATCTTTGACCAAAATTTTGGATGAAAATGCCCTTGGCAGGGTTTTGCCTTATTTTGTTCTATTTATTTATTTTTTGATTGAAATTGAGTTTTGTTAGGTTAAAACCTAATTGTTAAGATCTAAATGTTATTGGATTATGACAATTCAATTAAAATTTGAAAATTTTATCAAATTTGGTTTATAAAGGGTATTTTTGTCCATAACTTGATTGAAGATGGATTTCAATTGAACCAAACTTTGGTTTGAAATATTGAATTTTAATTTGGTATTTGATTTATGCATTTGACAAATCCAAAATGTATATTTTCCTTCCATAAAATCCTAAATTAGGCCATTTGAAAACAGTAGCAATAAAGGTTGTGACTGCTATGTGTAGAATGAAATATCTTAGAAAGAGTCATTGAAACCCTAAAGGGCCATTTGAAAATAGTAGCAACATGTTACTCTTTCATGTATTTACTCCAAAAATTGGGATAGATATATAAAACAATCACACATTTGTCCCAATTTTTAGGCCAACATGAAACAGCAATAAGTATACTTTTATTGTTGCCAAACATCCTCTAAGGTTAGTTGGCAATGGGAGCGGTAACATATTGTTCCCACTGCTAAATGACTCCTAACATGAAGTCCAATTTTAAAAACTACGACTGAAAGACCATAAAATGTTGTAAACATAATTATCAGTATACTATTAACTGCTGTTAAGTTATAGAGAGAGAGCTAGTGCAGCAACTATTGTAAACGAGAGTGTTGGTAGATTGCACTTGAAGTACACAGATCTCCATAGGAAAATTGAGTGAGCAGACCTTATATTTTTCAGATATAAGAATATTTAGATCTAAATGCGACACGTAGTTTCATGTAAGCCGTTGCATTCACATGTATACAATGATATCTAAATGTATACTTATGTGAGCATATATATATATATATATATATATATATATAT